>NC_137051.1:8007500-8050000 GCF_032717465.1 Coenobita brevimanus
ACAAAGCATATGACGAGGTGAAGGGGAACAGGATGAACAAAAATAATGAAATGACAGGAGGGGAGTGGCAAGAAGAGACATAAAAAATAACAGACGCACGAACGAGTTGGAGAAGAACTGGACTTATGTGCATCAGAGAGGAAACATACCTGGTATATATGGAACACAGCGACTGGAGGAGCCGGAGGAGAGAAAAGAATGTAAGAGAAGAGGGAAAGAAAAGGTAGAAAGAGGACTAAAATGAAGATGGAGGAGGGAGAGAGAATCCTGTGGAGAAAGGGAAGAATGTAAGATGAGATTATAGAGTTATAAGAGAAAGATGGTAAAAAAAAGAAACAAAAAATAAAGTAAGAGACGAGGGTATCAGCATATGAAAGGGATTAAGTGGGTGGTGGAATGACGAGGAAGGAAGGTTATATAAGAAGGAAAAAGGGGACACACAGATTCTGAAATAGCAAAAGTAAACGAAGGAAGGAAAGGCAATAAAGAGATGGCTAAGAAATATGGGAAAGGAGTAGAAAAGATGCGAAAGAGAAAGTAAGAACATACCGCTACAGGAGAGAGAGAGAGAGAGAGAGAGAGAGAGAGAGAGAGAGAGAGAGAGAGAGAGAGAAATGAAGTAAGAGAAGAGGGAAAGAAATACGAGACGGAAGGAAGGAAGGAAGGAAGGGAGGGAGTCAAGGGGGTGGGGATATGGGAGTAGGAGTAGGGGGGACTTAAATGAAACATGAGGGGGGCTGTTCCACTGATATTAGATACGAGGGGGGAATATGTTGCTTGTTGCCTTTCCACCCCTCTCTGTTTCATTTCTCCCTTCTTTTTCTTTCCTCCTCTTCCTCCTCCTCCTCTTCTTGTCCTTCTCCTCCTCCTCCTCCTTCTCTTTCTCTTTTTATCTTCCATTTCTTCTCTACTTCTTCACACGGTCCGTTTTTCCATCCATTAATTTCTTTTCCCGATTCATGCTATTTTTGTTCTCTTTCCTCACCCCTTTGCCCTTCTCCTCCCCTTTTCTCTTCTACCCATTTCTTCCACCTCTTGTCTTCTTTCTTCTACCGACTTTCTATACTCCCTCATCTTCTCTCTCCCATATACAGCTTCCTCCTCCTGTCTTCTCTTGTATTTCATCTACTCCCCTCGTCCAAATCCCCCCCCCCCTTTCTCTCTCTCTCTCTCTCTCTCCCTCTCTCTCTCTTTCTCTCTCTCTCTCTCAATTTACTTCATCACCCCTTTCCCGTATTATTCCTTTGGTTTTTCTTGTTTTCTGTTCTTGTCCCGTCTATATTCTTCCTTTTCTCTGTTATTTTATTTTGTTTTCTCTTCTCGCTTCTCCTCCTACCATTTTTTCTCAACTCTGTCGCAACCCTCTTCTCACCTATAATTTTTCCTATGCTTCGGTCTTCTCATTTTTATTATTCCTCTGCTGTTTCCCCTTCCTTCTCTTCTTTCATTTCTCTTCTGGTTTGTCTTCCCATTTTCTTGCTTTGTTCTATTTTTCTTTTTTATGTTCTTCCCTCCAATATTTTTTCATAATTCACTGTTTTCCTTTTTCATTTTCATTACTTCTTTACTTTTACCCATTCCTTGTTTTCTTTCATTTACCTTCTGTGTTGTCTCCCCAGTTTCGGTTTTTCCTTCCACTTTTTTTTTTTTTCCACTTCTCTCCCAACTATTGTATCAGTTTTTTACAATTCGCTCTGCGTGTGTGTGTCTCTGTCTCTGTCTGTCTACTACCATTTCTCTGCTACGCTGTCCTCCCCCCCTCTCTTATCATTTCCATCCATTTCCCTCTTCTGTCTTCTTCCCTTTATCACATTTCCTTCTTCCTCTTCACTTTCTCAAGTTTATCTTTGCTTCACTTTCCTCTGCTCTCGTCTTCTACACTGTCCTTTCCTTCCTCTTTTTATTCCTTGGATCACTTCAGCATTATTTCTTGTACCTACTCACTGATTCTCTTCTGCATCCTCCCGACTCTTCTCCATTATTTTTTTTCTGTTCTCACAAGATCTCCTCTCTCTCCTTATATTTTCCACTTCGAAACCTCTTCTTGCATACACTTTGTCTCTCTTATCTGTTCCTTTCTATCCTCAGCTTCTTATTGTCTTCTTTTACCCACATATTTTTACCGCATTTCCTCCTTTTTAAATCCCTCTCCTGTTTCTTTCCTATATTCCTACCTCCCTTTTTTATCTGTTGTTTCTTTGATGTCTTTTGCTGGTTCACATTTCTAATTTACGCTTCCATGGATTTCTTCTGATTTCTAATATGTTCTGTTTCTGGAACAAATCTGGCATGGTTCTGAGAGAGAGAGAGAGAGAGAGAGAGAGAGAGAGAGAGAGAGAGAGAGAGAGAGAGAGAGAGAGAGAGAGAGAGAGAGAGAGAGAGAGAGAGAGAGAGAGAGGATAATAAAAAAATATAAGGAGGGTGGTGGAAAAGAGACGTAAAAATAAAGATAAAAAAGGAGAAAGGGAAAGAGATGCAGTAGAAGAGAAAAAAAATGGCACAGGAATGATGAGAGACAGGAAGGAAGGAAGGAAGGAAGGAAGGAGGGAAGAAAAAGAGGAAGGGAGAAAGTGGCACAGGGAGACTGATAAATGGCGAAGAAGGAAGACAGATAAGAGGGGCGGAGGAGAGAGAGAGAGAGAGAGAGAGAGAGAGAGAGAGAGAGAGAGAGAGAGAGAGAGAGAGAGAGAGAGAGAGAGAGAGGCAAGAAATTAATTATTGGCCGTGGCGAAGGGAAGCGAGATGAGCCGAAGCTTATATCCTCCGCCTGCCTCCTCAGCGATGGGAAGACGAGGTGAGGGGACGCCAGAGACAATGATGGGAAGTGATGGGAATGAAGGGAAATTATGCAAATGATGAAAAATGGTGGGAATGGTGGAAAATGATGGGAATGATGGAAAATGATGGGAATGATGGAAAATGATGGGAAACAATGAGTGATGGGGAGTAACCTGAGTGATGGGAATGACTGGAGTGATGAGGAGTATTGGAAAATTATGGGGGTGTTCGAAATGATGCTGGCAGTGATGGGAATAATGGGAGTACAGTAGATGGGAAGACATGGGGAGTGACTGAAAGTGATTGGGAGTGATGGGAAGTTATGGGAGCGATGAGAAATAGTGGAGAATGAAGAAAAGTGACAAAAAGTAAGGAGGAGTGATACTAAGTGAAGAGGAGTGATAAAATAGTGATGGCAGATAATGGGAAGTCTGGGAAGTGATGGGAGTACTGGGAAGTGATGGGAAATGATGCTTAGTGATTGGGAATAATTGTGTGAGGAAGTGAAGAGGAGTGATGGGAAATGATGGGAAGTGATGGTTAGTGATGGTATGTGACTGAAATTCTTGGACAGTGGTGAGAAGTAATGTGGAACGAAAGGAAGTGACATTGAAAAAAACGGATGTTCTGGGTGATGGGATATCTGGGTGGGTGATGGGAACTGTTGGGAAGCCTGGGTGATCGGAAGTGATAGGAAATCTTGATGATGGAAAAGTCTGGGTAGGTGAAGGGAAGCGATGTGACACCAAGGAAGAGCAGGGCAAAGTCTAAGTGATGGGAAACCAGTCATGACAAGTGCTGGAAAATTTAAGTAATGGAAATCGTGGTGATGGGATGGGGTGGAAAGTGTAAGTGATGGGAAACAAAGGTGACGGGAAGTGATGGGGAGTTTAAAAGATGGGAAACGTGGGGACAGAACTGGCAAGTCTGAGGAATGGGAAACTGAGGTGATTCGAAGAGCTGGAAATATCTGTGATGGGAAATAGAGATAAGTTCTAAAAAGTCTAAGTGATGGGACATTAGGGTGATGGGACATGATGGGATGGTAAAGTGATGGGCATTTTCGTGACAGGAACTGGATGATGATGAAATGAAGTAATGGAGAACTTGTAAGGACAATGTGATGATGAATAAGAACAACGAGAAAATGAGGGGTTGTGATGATATGCCAAGGGAATGGGAGAATTTAATGTGAAAAAATTTGTTAGTGACGAGACGCTAGTGAAAAGGTTGGTTGATGAAAACCACTAAGCCCTAGCGAAAGAAATTAGAAGATAAAATGGACACAAAATCAAGGTACTGGGAAGCAAAGAAGAAAATTAAATGAGGTGTGGGAAGTTACAGTGATGTCTAGTTAGCTTTGATAAGAGGAAAATCTTTACCGTTTCGTGTTAGATTCCAAAAAAATAATGATCTAAAGGTTGTACGTAGAAACAAGCTGTGATAATATCGGGCAGTGAAAGCATCCTCCCTTACGTGGAACTCGAACCCATCTCGCCACTGCATGTCTAAAAGGTGAGTGGCTGCCATTTGACGACGTTTTTCCTTCCTGTCGGCTCCACACACCCCGACCTATTGCTATGTGGGGAGGGTAGTGAGCTTCAGCTAGCCTGGACACGATGGTTGACAGGTTGTATGCAGAAACGACAGGCTGTGATAACATCGAGCAGTGAGAGGATCCTCATTTGTGTGGGGCTCGAACCCATCTCGTCACTGCAGGTAATGGTGAGTGGAAATGGGTACGAGCTCCACGCAAATGAGGGTGCTTTCACGGCCCGACGTTATCACATTTTTCTAAAGGATAGAAAAATCAAACTGATTTTGGCCGAGACTGATACCCGTTGAAACTGCTGTCGTGATAACTTTCTGTAATCCATTACAAGGCAAGTTTGTTCCGACTTTATATCGTATCAGGGATTTCTCCACACTATCTCATTTTTTTTAATGACTGTTTTCTCACTTCTCGGTTTCAAACATATTGACCCTGACCATGTTGCTCTCTCTCTCTCTTCTCACTTCAAATGACTAACACCTCCCTCCATCCCTTCTGTTTCTATTCGTATTTTTATTGGTCTTAACTCGGCAACACTTCCTCCTCTTTAATTTCTCACAATCTCGACCATCCTCCCCTCCTGTTCTTCCACTTCCCTCTTTTCCTCACTCACTCTGTTCTTCACTTCTTTCGTTTCAGTTTCCTACATTGTTGCTCGTATCCTTCTCCTTATTCTTCAGTATCTCCTGAATTTTTGCTCGCCACTTGCCCCCCTTTCTTTTCCTCTTCTCATCTTTCCAAAACTCTCTCTCTCTCTCTCTCTCTCTCTCTCGTATCCTTATTCTTTCTTCTCTTTTCAGACTCCCCATTACATCTCCCTCCTCCCCATTCTTTCCTTCTCTCTTAACCCCCCTCCTTCTCTTTCTCCGGTCCACCCAAAATTCTTGCCACTATCCTAATTCCTTCTTTCCCTCCTAGTCTCCCGTTTCACTCGCCCTCATTCCTTCTTTTCAGCTTTCCCTTCCCTCACCCTTCTCTTCATTCTCTCCTTCCCTCTCCTCTCTCGCTCTTGCCTTCCCTGCCTCCACCCTGACAAGGACGGATGAGGGGAGGGAAAAAACTGATGAGTGAGGTTGTATGAGGACTGATTAGGTATGAGGGAGGAGGCTGACTGGGAGAGAGCGGGAGAGAATGCCCGATGGAAGAAGGAAGGACTAATAATGTTTCGAAAGTACAATTATTTTGCTTACGAAAAGTACAGATTTAGGAAACGGATGAATAAGGAAGACGGAATATGAAAAAAATACAGCTACCTGACTTTATGTATTAACTATATGGATTTAAGAAAGGGAGGCATAAGGAAACTGGAAGGTGAAAATATGTAGTCACGATCTTATTTACAAGCAATACAGATTTAACCCCTACACTACTTTGCCTCACTAGTACAGTATGACTGACGATTTTATTCAGCTAAGGAAAGATCTCTCGGACGAATGGGGTTAATGAGGCTATATCTAAATCTTGCCATTTTCAGAGTATCTCCTTAGCAGAATAAAATCGTCTAGAGATAAAAATAATAAAGCATAAATTACGTCCTCTGGAAGAAGAGATTAAAATGGGAAGACTAAAAAAGATGGAAAAAAAAAAAAAAAACAATTAATTGGCTTTATTTATAAGCAGCTGGAAAAAAATTCCCCTAAAAATGTTCCTTTAGTTTAACAGAGCGAGGTTCAAAAATGAAAGAATTAGAAAATCAGTTGAGTTCCAACGCTCCAAAAAAGACGAAAAAAGTAAAGAAAAAAGAAGAAAACAGGAGGGGAGGTGCCAAAAATTCTACATTGAACTGTGGAAATATCTGAAACGTTTTCATCTTCCTTTACTTTTACCAAAGCAGAATATAAAAAAGAATCACAGAAAAAAAAAGCTGGCATCGATATCAGGGCAAACCGGGTGAAAAATGGCGTCCAAAAACTCAACGGTGTGCAAAAAGGAAAAAAGAAAAAAAGAGAACTGGATGCCAATTCGTTTCGCTCTATTCTAGCACCTCTTCGTCCCCTATAAGCGAGGGAAGAAGGAGGAGGAGGAGGAGGAGAAAATATAAAACGGGGAGAAAAGTGGATGCCAATTCTTGTCCGCCCTTTCTCGCAGCCCGTGGCCTCCCTCTACAAGCGTATTTGGCAGCGTGGGTGAGAGGGAAGGTAGTTGGGCAGCGGTGGTTAATTGCTGCCGTGGTTGAGTGCTGGCCTGGGTGAATGGGTGAGAGTGTGGGTGAATGTCGGGTGAATGAACGGGTGAGAGTGTGGGTGAATGTCGGGTGAATGTACGGGTGAGAATGTGGGTGAATGTTGGGTGCGTATATGGGTGAGAATGTGCGTGAAAGTTGGGTGCGTGCATGGGTGAGAGTGTGGGTGAATGTCGCGTGGGTACACGTGTGGGTGGTTGCGAGGGTGGATGGTAGGGAGTGGGGTGGGTAAATGGGTGAATGACTGATATGGATGGTTAGTGGCGTGGTTGAGTGATTAGTGAGGTAGGTGGATGGCTGGATAGTTGGGATTACGATGGATGGCTAGGTGGATGGTTGTTGTATGGATAATTTGTGGAATGGTTGATAAGAACGTTGTGTGGCTGGATGGTTGGAAGGTTCAGAGTTCGGATGGCTATATGGGAGGATGTGTGGTTGGTGAGATGTAAGAGTGGTTAACAGTGGAACTTAGTGGTCGGAGGGTTGGGTTGTGGCTAAGGGGTGAAGTGGCTGAGTTGTAGATTGGTTGAGTGGTGAAGTGAGTGTTGAGTGTGGTGAGGGTGAATGGTTGAGTGTGGTGTGAGTGAATGGTTGAGTGTGGTGTGGGTGAATGGTTGAGTGTGGTGTGTGTGAATGGTTGAGTGTGTTGTGAGTGAACTGTTGCGTATGGTGTGGGTAAATAGTTGAGTGTGATGTGTGTGTGAATGTGAGTGCAGTATGGGTAAATGCCTGAATGCCTCGGTGAGTGGATGGCTGGATGATCGCGTGATAGAGTGGGTGGCTGGCTGGGTGTTTTAGAGTGGTTGGGTGGTTATGGAATGGTTAATAAGTTGCCTGGTTGAGTGGTGGGAGGTTGAGTTGTTAAATGGTTGGTGTTGCAGGCTGGGAGGCTGGTGGTGTCTAAGAGCGGTTGAGGAGTGGAGCTGGGTGGTTGGACTGCTGTGCTGTGAATATCTGCCAGGGTCTTGCTCGGGGGAACGCCATTTTTCTACCACATTTAATTTTCCTTCATCTCCTTCTAACCACATTAAAAGCACATAATTCTTTTCTATCACTTCCTTCCAAACTGTTGTTCAGTCATCAACTTCCATTTTTTTCCCCTCTCAAACCAAATTTCCCAACCCGTGTTCCTTCTCCCCACACCCACCCATATTCTCAACCCTCCCTCCTCCCCATACTTCCCTTATCCTCTATCCATCCTTTCCTCCCTGCCCTTTCCCCCCCCCCATATCTTTCACCTCCCCACACCTCTTTCCCCTCTCTCCCCTCCCTCCCCACACCCTCCCGCTTACTTTCTCTCTCTCTTTCCCCTTCCTTCCGTCCCTCCTCACACCCTTCCATATCGTCATACTTCCCTCCTCCCCATACCTCGTTTACCGCCATTACCATAACGACCACACCTTACCTTTAACATGGCTTTATACAACAGCTGCTTACTTCCCATATATATATTGTGTGTGTGTGTGTGTGTGTGTGTGTGTGTGTGTGTGTGTGTGTGTGTGTGTGTGTGTGTGTGTGTGTGTAATTGCATACACATAAAATAGGTAGTTCGAAAAAATATTTATAGCCCATTACACACACACACACACACACACACACACACACACACACACACACACACACACACACACACACACACACACACACGCACACACACACACACACACACACACACACACACACATTTATTCTTTCACTTCATAAATGTTACGTACAGTGCCACCTACTCTGGAAATGTGAACACAGTAAAGCAGATACAGTACACATACACAGTTCAACACCCACACAAGCGCCTAGATGCCTGGTGGTCTGATGGCAGAGTTCTTTATCCGGAACAGGCTGTGGTTTACGTGTTACAGGTCAAGTCCTAGTCCTGGATTAGACGTGGAATTTTGTCGTAGGTCGGTCTCACACTCATAAATGTTCTGAAGTACGGTAGCCTAGTCTCTGCACCCTACGCTCTGAATGGGGCAAAATAGGATTGGCAATTATCGTTTTATGCAACCACCTTCAATTCTTTTATATTTTCTGTACATCCAAAACTATACTTCCATTTATAATCTAGTTCTACATTCTCATCTATAATCATTGTGTACTTTCAGTTCTACATTTCTAAGAAATATTTTATCTCGCTACATGTATTTTCTTTACTCCATCATTAACTGAACTTCGCTACATTTATTTCTATACTCCTAGCATTAGTTTCACTGACACCCACTTGCACATACTCACACCGCCAGATTAAGGGGGGGGGCCCAAGGGGCCCGGGCCCTGGGCCACCCACCAAGAGGGGGCCTCCCACCAGAGCAACTTGTGTTCATTTCATTTCGTGTTTATGCATTACATATTACAGCATTGGATGAATAGTCCCCGTTCAGTATTTCCTAACTAAAAGTGTCCTATTTATATATTAGGATTTAGGTTACCAGTCTGTGGTGTATGCCATTGGGGGAGTTGGAAAGGGGGCCTCAATTCCAAGCGGGCCCCGGGCCTCCCACATGCTTAATCCAGCCGTGCATACTCATTTATATTTTCAATCACGCCAAATTTATTTACTCCCAAATATAATCCATACATATTACTCACTCATTAATGATCACATTATAGTCAAAACAATTCTCATCTACAACCTCATCCATTCCCAATACCAAATCACGCCCTTCTTCAACCATACTCATACCCATTCAGGTAACATCCCACTCAGATCCACTTCAAATTCATTTCTACACTCCCACTCACAGTTACACCCACACCCACTTGTGTACTATCTTCCATACACACACTTATTTCTACACTGGCATCGTCATTCATACCCACATCCACTCCTATAATTACCTTCTCAGTCGCACCCAAAATCATTTCTACACTCTCATCCATTGTCATACCCGCACCAGTTTCTAAATTCTCATCAAATCACACTCATTCATATATATTACTTATGTCTCCTCCACAACCACACCTAAACAACATTCATCCCTCTTATTTATATTCTCACCCACATCCATTCCCACATTCCAGTTCACACCTATGTCCATCTTTTCACTCTAATCCTAAATCTCGTCTACATCCACACTATAATTCATATCATTTCCACTCTCACACCCATTTCCACCTTCACACCCATAACTACATCCACGACCATTCCTCACTCACACGCTATTATGCAGGGCGAGTGTGGAGGCGGAGAACTTAACCCCACCATTAAACTTGAGGGACAACTTGTAATTAAACTCTGTGAGAAGAGGGCGGAGGGCACTGGGGCTAAATAAGAAAAGAGCCTGATGTAGGTCACGGGGTGGTATCTCATTGGCGTAGGAGGCTCCCTAGTACGGTTGGGCCTATGAGTTTGCCTAATACTTCACCTCATGTACTTCTTACTTTCCTCTGTTGGCTAATATTCCTAAGTTGAGAGAGGCTTGGTATGTTTCTTTACCCACAGAAGATTATTTTAGATATGATGCGTTAAGGAGAAAAGTGTTAAGCAGACTCAGTGAAACAGTAGGTGAATATTTGCCCTTAGCTGTACTTCTTCCCAACCAACTTCTGTCTACCAATGGCAAGTTCATATTTCCGTCTATGAATTTGCACACTTACCAGTTAATTGCTGCATACGGCATATTAATATCCTCGTCTGCCACACACACACACACACACACACGTACACACACACATATATATATATATATATATATATATATATATATATATATATATATATATATATATATATATATATATATACAGTACTTTAACACTTTAATTCTGCATATGGCATGTTATCGTTTAGCCCTCGGGAGGTTTCCCAGTCTACTTAAGAGGAGTTTGAAAACTGGAATGATTCAGGCGCATGATGATCCAACCTGGCTGGCAAAATTGAGGCTGTAATTTCTTTAGGAAAACGAAACTACCAGTACAATTCTGCATATATATATATATATATATATATATATATATATATATATATATATATATATATATATATATATATATATATATATATATATATATATATATATATAAAGTCATCACTCAAGCATGCAGTACAAGGCCACAAACTGACGTATTTATAAGTACTTAGCATAAGAGAAGCGAGGAGAAATGCGGCAGTGTGAATGCTGTGGATACGCTGCGCAGAAAGCACAGGAATTGGTATACAAAACAGGCAACGCTACGCTGTTGCAACCCTCCATCTGACCAAACACATACCCCCCCACCTCCTTGCACACCTAATCAAGCGCATAACGGCCCTTAGCCGCCCCCCCCACAATCGTTTCTTTTAAAGGTGGGCGTAAGGAGAACGCCTAGAGGACACATAACCTGGGTCATTCAGATTCCTTGCACAGGTCACATTGAAATTTCTGATTTTTTTACGTTTTCATTGAAAAAAGAAAAACTCTTAAGACACAGCATTCTACCTGCCAAAAGGCATCAGTTCACCACAAGACACATATCTATGTGAAATTTCATGACTCTGTAGTGAATACTTTCTGAGTTCTGGCCCGGAAATGAAATCCCTCATTTATACCCACAAATATGCTGTCTCTTCTACTTGGCCAATTTTGTACTCCCGTTGCTAACAATCTCTCTCTCTCTCTCTCTCTCTCTCTCTCTCTCTCTCTCTCTCTCTCTCTCCAATTATGCTTCATATCCACTTTTTCTTTTCTCACACTATCGTCTTTACTTCTCTCCTTCCTTTCTTTTCCAAACTGAACGATCTAACTTTTCTTCTTTTACCTTCCATTTTATAATTAATTCTCTACACAAATTTCAACACCATACTCCCAGATTTCTTTACGGTTCTATTTATACTAATTTACACTCCTTGTCTTCTGTCTGCTACCGTAGTCTCTCTCTCTCTCTCTCTCTCTCACACACACACACACACACACACACACACACACCTCCAATACTTCTCATCCCAGCTTTTCTCTTCCTTCCTCCATCCAATATCCCCTTTTGTTTTCCCCTTCCTTTCACTTTTTCTCTTTTATCTGTTTCCCACATGCTCTCTCTCTCTCTCTCTCTCTCTCTCTCTCTCTCTCTCTCTAACATTGCAACTTCTACTATATGTCTCAACCATTCTCCCCCACTCTCTTACGTCCAGTTTCGCCCTTCCTATTCCCTTCGCCTTCACCTCATTGTCTCTTCCTCCTCCATTTTCTGTATATCATCTTTCTTTTCTCTCTCTCTCTCTCTCTCTCTCTCTCTCTCTCTCTCTCTCTCCTACACTATTCGTCTCAACTTTTCTTTCTTGCTTCCCCACATCCATCTAATTCTCACTTTCCGGCTTTCTCCCTTTCACCTCTTTTGTCTATTTCATTCTACTTTCTGTCTACCATTGCCTACCATTCTTACGCCTTTCAGTACCATTAACTTCATTTTCCCTCACCCTTCGTTCATTATGTCACTGTTTCTTTCGCCTTTCTTTCCCTTATCTCTCTATCCTCCACTCTTTATCTACAACCTACTACCTCTTCACTACAGCTCTCCAATACTACTAAACCCAGACTTCCTCTCTCCTTCCCCCTCTCCCCTTTCATTCAATACCTCCCTTTCTTTTCCCTCCCATTCCACCATTTTTCCATCCCTCCTCCATCTTTTATCTATGACCTCCTCGACACCTCTCCAATAATACTCACCCCAACTATTTCCCTGCCTCTGCTCCGTCCAACTGCCCCTTTTTTATTTTCTCCCCTCTTCACCCCTTTGTCTAGTACAACTGCTCCCTTTACTCGTCTCCCCCCCCATCATCTTTTTGTCTTCTCTCTTCTATCTTGTATATGCCACCAGTTATCTCTTCCCCATACCTTTCCCGTAATTCTCATCCCAACTTTCTCCCCTTCCCTTCCCTTTCCATCCAATACCTCTTTCCATTTCCTTGTCCTTTCTGTCAACCTCTCCATTTTTTTATCTACCATCTTCTATCTCATCTCAACATCTCTCGAATATATCTGACCTTACCTCCGTGCTTGCCATTCAGTAATTTCCTTCTCTTTCTTTTCCCTTCCTCTTTTTGTCCATTTCTTTGTCCATCTTTTTGCTGCACCCACATGGGCAGCCAAATATTGTGCCTGTCAATCACTGTACTGTTTTGAACGAAGTAGTCCATGCCTTATGATGTGTATCGAGGGGTTGGGGCATATACTGTATAAAGACATACTTACAAACACACACAGAAACACACAATACATGAGCACTGGACAACATACCTGCGCCGTGTCGGAACAGCCGTAAATATGACACGGAGGAACTGGGCAAACACTGGACACGTACGTTCTTACAAACATACAAACAAAAATAAAAACTACAAGAATACTAAGCGACCGCTTACCTGCGTCGTGGCTGATAGCCGCAAAAATGACAGAAAGGAAGGGCAAAGCAGTTGGTAGTTAGCTATAATGGGACGGCCTTTGAGCCAGAAAGGTGTCATTTATGTGCTTAGCCTAACCAGAATTTACTTCTTTCCCCGCATAATGCTGCAGTGGTGAGTCCGGTTATTAAAGGTGTCCTTTGTTTTGTTTTTACCACCAACTATTTCTTCCCGAACATCTCTCTGTTTCTCATAAAAACTTTCTTTCCTGCTTCCTCCATCCAACTTCTCTCTTTGTTTTCCCCCTCCTTTTTCATCCCTTTGTCTGTTTCTCCTCCATTGTTTGTCTACCACCTACTTTCTGTCTCCTACACCTTTCCAATCCCAGCCATCCCAGCTTCCTCACTCCATCCAATACCTCCTCTCTTTTTCCTCCGCTTCCCCTTCTTTTCTCTATCTTTCTTTTGTCTCCTAGGGTCTTAGCACTCGCTTTCACCTAAATCTTTTCTGTGCTATTCATCTTAACTTTTGTATCATCCTTCCCTTCTACACTTCACCTACTACCTCCCACCGCCTCCCTTCCTCTTCCTTCGTCTTCCCCAACTTGCATATCTATCATTCGCCTTTTATCCATCACATCCCACCTTACATCTCAAAAATTCTTCAAACCCTAATTTTGTCTTCTTCCCCTCCTCACCTCCTTCCCTCCAATATCCTTTTTTCTTCTCCCTCCCTTCCTCCAGTTACCTATCTCCTCCACGTTCTCTCCATTACCTGCTATGTATCTGCGACATATCTCGAATACTGACCACTCAAATTTTCTCCCTCTCTCCTCCATCCATCCAATATCTTCCTGCCTTTTCCTTCCCATTCCTCCCCTATGTCCATCTTTTCAACTTTTATCTACCATATACCATTTCTCCCCTGCTGCTACCCTACACCTGTTTAATACTACCCATCTCAACTCTCCCTCTCTCTCTCTCTCTCTCTCTCTCCCTTACATCTCTCCAATTCTTCTCACCTAAGCCTTTCTCCCTCCCCTCCATTCAGTACCTCGCTCCCTCCCCCTACATGCCTCCCTCCCTTTGTTAATTTCTGCCTCCCTCCCTGTGCTGAAGGGTAGATGTTCCTGTCATCAAGAGACCTACGGAAACACAGCCTTTCCTATATTTTCCTCCCTCCTATCAACGCTTCTTTCTTCTTCCCCTCTAGTTTCTTTCCTTCTATCAACGTTTCTTTCTTCTCTATCTCTATATTCTTCTCTTCTATAAACGTTTCTTTCTCCGCTGCCTCTATTTTCTTCTATCAACGTTTCATTCTTCCTTGCCTCTAGTTTCCTCCCTCCCACCAACGTTTCTTTCTTCTCTGCCCCTACTTTCCTCTCTCCCATCTGTCTGTCTGTCTGTCTGTCTGTCTGTCTGTCTCTCTCTCTCTCTCTCTCTCTCTCTCTCTCTCTCACCAGGTAAGAGGTGTGCTATTTCCATCAGACCACCTGGAAATAAATCAATAGTTGCCTTTAATTTTAACCAAACCTTATCAGGAGACCGACCAACAAAAGCGGTGGTGGGAGGGGGAAGGGGGAGGTAGGGAGAAGGGGGAGGGGGAGGAAATGAAGGGAGGAAGAAAAGGGAATGAGAAGCACGGAAAAAGAAGGAAGAGGGGAAGAAAAGGGGGTGGGAGATGAAGTGCAGGGAGAAATAGGGAGAAGTAGGGGATGGAAGGGCGGGAATATGAGGCAAGGAGATAAAGGAAGAGGGAGAGCGATAGGGGGAGGTGCAGAAAGAAAGGAAAGGAGGGAGAAGGGTGGATGAGGGGCAGGGAGAGAGGAGAAGGAAGGGGAGGGAAGGTAGGAAAGAAGAAAGAGGAAAGTGAGAAAAAGTGGCATCGAGGGTAAGAGGAGGCCTTCACTCCGATGTCGCCTTTTTATAATTATATTCTATCTATCTTTAGGCGATTCAATTTACCTAGGAGAGACTACGTAACTTCATCAACTTCTCCAATAACAATGGCCTCTCTTAAGTTGAATTAAATAACTTGGAAAAGGCAAACACAAGCTAAAAATAGACCACTTGATTAAAGGGGCTAAGAATGACAGGGTTACGCGCAGAGAGAGAGAGAGAGAGAGAGAGAGAGAGAGAGAGAGAGAGAGAGTTTTGGATAACACTAAAGAATACAGGTAATGAAAGCGTAAGAAATCAAACTGAATATGAGGACAAAAGAACTGAAAACATATAAAGAACACAAGAAATGAGGAAGTTAAGCAATAAAGAAAAAACAGAAGGGTAGAAAGGACTGAAGAGTGAGTATAGAAGGGAAAAGCATATCGACTGACGACTGAATATACGAAAAAGAACAAAGAAGAAAGGGTAAGAGAGGAAAGAGGAGAAAAAATATGAAGGAATTAAGTTAAAACAGTGTCGTATGGGGGATAGAAAGGGAGAAAGTAAGGAATGAAAAAGAAGAAGGAAGGATGAGAAGGGAAGGGAGGAAAAGAAAGGGGAAATGAGAGAAAAGGAGGGAAGGAAGGAGGAAAGGAGGAAGGGAGTGAAGGAAAAAATTGGAAGGAGGGAAGGATGCGGCAGGAAGGAGGGCCAAGTTGCTCAAGAGGGAGGTAACAGATGAGGAAGAAACAATGATCTGATGCCACAGATTGGGAGGGAGGGAGGGAGGGTAGGAGAGTCAGGAGGAAGAGAAGGTGGGAGACGGGTTCTAAGGGGAAAGAAGTGTGGGAAAAAGATGTAAGTGGAAAGAGAGAAGAAAAGACTGAGATGGAGAAAATGAGCGAGCATTGACAGCGAAGAAAACAAAGGCAAAATGATATGTATGTTTGTATGTATGTATGTTTGTATGCATTTATGTATGTATATATGTACCTATGTATATACACACATCCCTCATCATCCTTTCTTGGTGATCCAGCCTCAACGGTATAAAGGAAACGAGGGAGAGAAAAATACTGGAGAAGAAAGAAACAAGTAGAGAGGGAAAAAAAAAGACGGAAGGAGACAGGCAGGGCAAATAATGTAACGGAGAAGGGAAGAGGAGGAGGTGGAGGCATGACGAAGTTAATTTTGACCATGAAGGTATTGTGGCGTGGAAGAAGATGCGACGGAGGAAGAGGAGCAGGACGAGGACGAGGAGGAGGTGGAAGTGGAGGTGGTGGAGGAAAAGAAGGAGGAGGAGGGGGAGGAGGACGAGAAGAAGAAATGAAGTGAAGGAAAGGAAGACAAGAATCAACAAATTTCTAAAGGTATTTAATACGAACGAAGACAAGATAAAAATGAAAACCTGTCTAATATAGGAAAAATATAATGACGGAAATGAAGGGGATAAAAAAAGACTCGGTGAAAAAAAAAACAGCAACAGACCATGAGAACAGAGAACAATAACCTTAATATCAAGAAGAGAGAACAACAGCAACAGAACATGGTGAACAAAAAAATAAATAATTATATAAAAACAGTGCTACATCAACTACCCAGCTTCCTGCCTTATCACTCTGTTATCTATCCCACGCTACCCAAGATAAAGCCTAGTCTATTGTGGAGAGGACAGCCCTTCTTATCTCAGCATCGTAAGTGTGTCTTGTAGATAATGTCCGTACGTGCTGTTGTCTAGCATTATCTGGAGAATTGATATTGCTTAATTCAGCTTTTATATATATATATATATATATATTTTTTTTTCCTGAATACGATGACGACAACAACAACGATCAATTCTTCCACTGCACTACAAACTTTAACGATAACAATAATAATAATATAAAATAATAATAATAATAATAATAATAATAATAATAATAATAATAATAATTCACAACAAGTACTCAAACCAATCAGCATAATACCAGTACTATAATCACAATATGGTAATAGTGCCCAAACATACCTTGCCTAATTAAAAAATTCTATACACGCTTGTTACCTGTCACTATCAGAATATCGTGAAAAATGCACTGGACGATAATCTGTGCACCACCCACACAATTAATGGTAATGTTATCTTCATGCCAAGTCCTTATTCATGAAATACCAAATGAATGCCGATTTTTCGGCTTATTGCATGACTAAATATATACTGATATTTTTTACGCTTTATCTGGTGTCACGTTAAGTGGTTATTCGTCATACAGTTAGATGGACCTGCCGGAAACCATTAGGAATGAAAAGAAGCGAAAAGATACATCTCCCATGGGCAGAACAAGTCTACTGTAGTATTGTATTCCACCTAACGCGAAACAAATACATTCAGCAGACAGTGAGTTCTAGGAGCCTCAGAATGTTACTACCGTGGTCTTGCAATCGCCTGAAACTCAGCTTAGCCCGCCTCGGATTTTTCATGGGTTTAATTTTATAAAACAAAAATTTCCTTTCTTCTCAACATCCCTACATCATCCCAACACCGAATTCTATCCTGCGTCCCTGTTTACATCACAGAAACAATCTTCTTCAGCTTTACATCACATCAGTTTCTACCAACAAACTTTTCCATGCAATTCAAATTCAAGTCAGGTTATCCTAATAAACACATTCACTTTCTACCCAGCCAAACATCAAAGTAACTTCACACCAAACCTCACATCAAATCACTAACACATCCACGGACATAATATATGAGTTACGAGTAAATCAACGTAATATCACACCGCTTTAGAAGTATAACAAAACAACATCACATTAGATCAAACTGATACTTAATGAACTTCATACCAGACTAACATAAAGCACAAGGCGTTTTAACATTAACTTATTCTTATATCTAAGCTTTACACCCCTTGTACGCATTCATACAAAATTATCGGTACATTCTTTTCACAGTAGAACTATCCTAATTTTTATACCTCGGGGGAAAACTTCTATCTATCTATCTATTGCCAGACGCCTCAATCCCGTTTGGGGTGGCCACAAACAAATCGCCTCCAAGTCGCCCTGTCCCCCGCCATTTCACTACCCTGCTCCCAACTCACACCCCCCTCTCTCATATACCTCTTCACCCCATCCCTCCATCTCATCCTCGGCCTCCCCCTCCCTCTTCCCCCCTCCACCTCACTCACATACACTCTCTTCGTCAGTCTTTCACTTAATTATTTTATTCACCTCTTGGATACCTGAAATTTCATGGTTAAGTTAGTTAAATACATTCAGCATCAGTCCCTCCACCACATGCCATTTTCATGCCAGTTTAGCATTGTACTAGGTTTGCATAAAATCAAATCAACATCAAAATCACCTTGCCTTAAAACCAGTTCACAGCCACATAAATTTTGCATGATTTCCCGCCCACACTGCAGTTTCACAGGAGGCCACCTACACATCACTCTCATGTCACACCAACTGCACATCATCCCAACTTCAAAAGAGACCATCAACCCAACTTCTCGTGACATGAAGTGCACATCAGATACTTCATACTCACCCAACTTTATATCAAATTCAAACTTCCCTCTGCTTCCCTCTCTGTCTCCATGCTTGAAAATTTTTCGTTCCTCAGCAGTTTCTGTCTTCACATTCGTCCATATCTCATTCCATATATCCTCTTCCATCGTCTCATTTTCTTCTTGCAAGTCGTCTAACATTACCTCAGTTCCTAACCGTTCTTTGTTTGTCCTGCTGAGTTTTCTTTCTTTTTTTATGCCTCTCACTGGGGATCTTTTCTACCTTTTTATTCGTGTCTATCTCGTTTCCCTTGTCTGTTTTCTTCCTCCCGTGTTTGGTACCGGTATTTATTTTGCTCTCTCTCTTTTTTTTTTTTTTTACTCTGCTTGTTCATAAATTTTGTTTCCTCCAATTCTGCCCGTCTTCAACTTCGCCTGTGCACTTTCTTGCCTTATTTTCTCTCTGCTTACTCTCTTGTCTGCTTGTCTGCCTATTTGCCCTTCTCATCTCAGCCTGTCTCTCTATTCCCGCTATTTGGTTACTTCAGGCTGCATTCTCTTTGGTCAAGGAGGTCCCTAGCACCTCCTTATTATCCGTTTATATCTTGATAGTTCATGTACGTCGATAAAAGAAACACAGATAACATGTACTGAAATATTTAAATGGAATAGGCATGATAAACAGCAAAAGAAATGATGCTAAAAGATCTCCTAAGCTGAAGAAATTACAGTTTTTAATCTGCATAATCTCTCGTCTACATGCACGTCCCTGTGCTTTCCTCTTTTTATTTCCCCTTCCCTGCTTTAGTATACCTTTTCTCGTCTGCTTTCCTGTCTCTTTGATTTCCTACATTTTGTTTGTGTTTCTCCTTACTTGTTTATTTAATCAGCTTATCCTCTCATCTACCTGTCTGTCTCCTTGGTTTCTTCATTTCTATTTCCTCTATTTGATTATTTAGTCTGATTACCTCTCACGTTTACTTTCTTGTCTCTATTGTTTCCTCTTTTCTTTTTGTTTTGCCCTCTCCTTGGTTAAATAGTCAAGTTTCCCTCTCGTCTACCAATTTACCTATTTGCTTCCTTTTTCACGCACATCAACATTTCTCTCTCTCTGCTTTCTCGTCGGCTAGTTGTCTCGCTGATCTCTTCTATTCTGCCTGTCTGTTTATTTTTCTGTCAGCCTACCTCCGTCTAACCTGTTCGTTTGAAGTCATTTCTCCCTGTCTGTTCCCCTGAGTACCCACCTATCCGCCAGCCTCTACACCTGCTTGCATTATTTACATGAAAATCACATATCGTCCTCCCGTCCACCACACCGTACCCAGAGGCCGTGATTTTGGATGTCACTTTGCGTTCGTTCTGTGTGCTTGGGAATTTGCTTGTCTTTTGTACGGGTAATGGATAACATTTTTTGAGCTAACAGCGAGAAAAAGAGTGATCATGTACTTCACTAATCTTATTTTTATTAAATTTCGATAAAAATTGCAATTTATTTATAGTGTATATCAACTATTCAATATATTACTAATTTCGGGCATAATTTTAGACTTAATTACGGAATATTAATTGTAAACGGTAAATTAAGGAGTTATCAGTCAAAAACAGTTAGTAAAGCATTCGGTCTTCGGTTCTCCCTTCTTATTCTGTATGAAACAAAAAATCTGTTTAACTTATGGGGGAAGTGTACACCCAGCGTGCCAGTGTTTGGCTTGCCTGACTTTTCTCGTTCTCGTTTACTTTCTGTCTTTGTGTCTGCCTGCATGCTTACCTACCTACCTACCTGCCTGCATGTCTGTCTGTTTGTTTGTGTATTAGTCTGCCTGTCTGTCTCTCTGTCTGCCTGCCTGCCTGTGTGCCTGCTTGCCCGCCTGTCTGTCCGCCTGTCAGTCTGTTTACATGTTTGTCTTTCTGTCTTGCCTGTCTGTCCGTCTGTTTGTCTGTCTGTCTGTCTGCCTGCACGATATAAAGCCTCAGCGTGGCAGCACAGGCACTGCCACTTCGGACGATCTGGCAGCAGGAAAAAGTTTTAATGTAAATCCTAGCAGTCAGCTGGGGTGAGATGAGAAGGCAGGGCGGGGTGTGGCTGGGTGGGGCGGGGCGGGGTGGGGCGGGGTGGGATGGAGTGGTGCTGGGTGAGGCTGGGTGGGGCGGAGTGGGGCGGGGTGATACTGGGTGGGACAGGGTGATGGAAGGAAGGACAAGGCGGGGCTGGGTTGGTGTGGGGTGAGAGGAGGGGGGGCAGGATGGGGATGGGGATGGGGATGAGGGGAAAAAGTGGGGCGAGGCAAAGAAGACCAAGCTGGGTGAGGTGGGTCGGGACATGGCGGAGCAGGCAGAGACGGGGCGAGGAAGGAGAGGCTAGGTGGGGCTGGGTTGAGTGGAGCAAAAAAAAAAAAGAAGAAAGGGGTAGAGAATGGCAGGGCGAGAAAAAGAGAAGGTGGAGTGAGGTGAGGTGACGTTGGGTAGGCGAAGGACCAAATGAAGTGTTAGACTGGATAAGGTAGAGGGGACTTGGTAGGGTGCGTGATGAAGACAGGGTTCAAGCCAAAGAAGGGAACGAGGGAGGTGACAGGGTCAAATGGGAGGGGAGGGGGAATAACTCACACATGGGAGAACGTAACTCCTTCACTATGAGAGATCTCCCTTTAGGTGAATAAAGTCGTCTGGCACTTGTAAGAATAAAGTATAAAGGAGAACACTATACTGAAATAAATAAATGTTACAAGAGAAGAGTAGGGGAAGAAGTGATGTTGGTAAATTATTATATATATATATATATATATATATATATATATATATATATATATATATATATATATATATATAGAGAGAGAGAGAGAGAGAGAGAGAGAGACCGAGTATTGCTGAAAGAAAAGCTGGGAGGCTGGGGGGGGGAGGGGGTGAAGAAGTAGTCAGGACGGAAAGGGTCTAAAGGTACTGCGAGAGGCGTAGGGTGAGTGGGGTGGGGTGGGGCGAGAGGGAGGTGGGGCTTGACAAGGTATGATGAACGGGGCATAAAGGGAAGGAAAAGTGGGGCAGGGATATGGAAAACGGGACAGGGAGGAAGGAATAGCGGGCATGAATAACAGAAAAAAGTCAGCCAACGTTAATTGAGGAAAAGTGCGGCAGGAGTCAGGAAAACAAGGTAGGGAATGAAGGAATGCAGGGCAGAGGTAAAGAATGGAGAGCAGGGAGAGAGGAAGGTGAACCTGTAGCAGACATGTTAGTAGTCGCTGAAGCAGGAAGGTGGCAGGTGGAGGAGGGCAGGGAGCGAAGCATGTGGGTGGAATATGAAGGTGGCATAGCACATGAAAGGAAGGTGGAATAACGAGCAGAAAAAAAAAAAAGCCGAGAGTGCACAGCAGTTGAGGGTGGTGTGGGGCGGGGGTGGATGAGGTGCAGGGGTAGGGGGCGTGAGGATAGGAGACGGAGAGATGAGAATAAGGGAGGAAAGGAAGTGTGAAAAAGAGATGTGAGTGGGTGAGAGGAGAGGAAGGTACAGGAGAGAGAAGGTAGGGGAAAAGAGGAAAAAGCCTATAAGCAAATAAGGGGAAGTTAAAGCGAGGGTTTGCAAGGGGAAATGAGAAGAGCGGAAAAACTGTAAGAGGAAGAGAGGAAAGGAAGGAATGTACGAAAGAGATGAGAGAACACGAGAGATGCTATGAGGAGGGACCGAGTTTGCGGACAGACTGTGAGGGGGAGAGAATTGAAAGGAGGGACTGCGAGGGAAGAGATGAATTTGGGAAGAGAGGAGGCGAAAGAAGGGATGCAAAGAAGGCAGGAGAGAGAGAAATATAAGACAGGGGAGAGAAGATGAAAGGAAGAAAGTGAGGGGGAGAGAAATAAACAGAGGAAGGGAACGAAGAAAAAGAGAAGGAAGGCTGTGAGGGGAAGGGGGAATTATGAAGAGTGGAAGAAGTGCAAGAGGACGATGTGAGAGAAGGAAGGAAGGAACAAAGTAAGAGAGGAAAAGGGACGACGTAAGAGAGGGAAGGGACGAAGTGAGACTGGGAAGGGACGAAGAGAGAGAGGGAAGGGACGAAGCTGAGAGGGAAGAGACGACGTAGAGAGGGACGGGACGAAGTAGGGACGGAAGAGAGGAAGTAAGAGAGTGTAGACATAATAAGAGGTGGAAGGGATACAGTGAGAAAGAGAAGGCTGTGAGGGGCAGGGCGAGGTCTGAAAAGGGGAAAAACTCCGAGGGAAGGAAAGGGGAGGGGAGGGGATGGAGAAGAGAGGGGACCAAGTGGTAGAGGGAAGGCTGTGAGAGGAACCCAATGACGTTTTATCATAACTTTTTTGCTACTGAATAGCGATTATATTCAGCTTAACAGAGACCCTCTGTCGTGTTGGAGTTTGTGTTTCTGATACCTTCGCCGAATAAAATCGTCTAATGGAAGCGTGAATAATTAAATAAAAATATTCATCGTGGATGGGGAAGTAGTGAAAGAAAGCCGTGAGGAAAAGGGCGAGGGTAAAAAAAGGGGGGAAAGGGGAGGGCACAGAGGAGAGGTGAGGAGGTATGTAAGGAGAGGGGAGTGAGAGAGGGCTGCAAGGGGAGGGGGAGAGGTTAAAGACGGGGAAAACTGTGAGAAACGAGGGGAAGTGAGGGGAGGGGGGGGAGGCAGGAGAGAGCAGGAGGGGAGAGGAGGGAGGGTATTTAGGGGAGGGAGTGTAGTGGGGCGGGAAGGAGGCGGCTTTGGGGCGTAAAATGCTTGAGACGGGGCGTAAAAATATCGGAAGTTGGAAATATTATTGGGTTTAACAGTGAGAACCGATTTTATACTTTATTTTTTACTTCTTCTCAACTGGACTCGAATTATTGCCCTGTCTATCGGCTCCTTAATTCCTTCTAAATATACTTTGTTGCCTCAAGATTTACCGGCGTCCAATAATGCCTCGTACAGTTTTTAAGCACTTGAATTCAGACGATTACATTTTGTTATGCATCTCGTTAACAATAATAATGTTATTTTTTGCAGTTATTATTACTTTACATTTTATATTCACAGATCTGTACAAACTAAACCTCTTCTCTATGATTGTGCCTTTTACTTTATTCCTGCTACCTCCAGACGATATTATGCATCTCAAGGGACACTGTTTGAATTCTTAAGTTGGATAAAGCTTTCCTTAACCCCATTACTACTCAGGTAATCTCCTACGTTGAATAAAATCATCTGGCAATAGCAGGAATAGAGAAAAAATGCATCCTAGGACTGCAGAGGATAATACTCGTGCAGTTATGTTTACTGAAAAGAGTAATATGATAAGGATATGACATGTGTGAGAACGTTCTTGTCAGGGTACTTCCATTCCCCCACTCCCCCTTAGCTCTCTCTCTCTCTCTCTCTCTCTCTCTCTCTCTCTCTCTCTCCACTAACCTCGCAACACCTTATGGATTAATTAAGATTTTTACCTGACAAAATGGGAGGTCAAGAAGGGTAAAGAGAGGGGGAATTGGGGCAGGGAGGGGAGAGAGTGGAGAGAGGGAGACAGTGACGTAGAGGAAGGGAAGGGAAGAAGAAGGGAGGGAGATAATGAAAGAAAGGAAAGGAGGGAGGAAGGCAGTGAAGAAGATAATGGGAGAAAGGGAGACTGTGCGAGAAGTAAAATGTAAGGAGGAAGAGAGGGAATAAGGGAGACTGAGTGGAAGGGAGGAAGTAATCGGGGCAAGAAAGAAGGAGATGAGAGAGAGAGAGAGAGAGAGAGAGAGAGAGAGAGAGAGAATGGAAAAGTGTGGTGCTGGTATAAAATAAGTATTATTGCATCTCTCTCTCTCTCTCTCTCTCTCTCTCTCTCTCTCTCTCAGTTTCATTCTTCTTCTTCTCTGTTCTTCCCTTTCTGATACTCTGTCCTTACCATTTCATCCTAACCCTCCCTTCAGTTTACTTTATTTCATATTTACTCTCTTGCCACCTTTCATTTCCCATCCTTATTTCTTCTCATCTCTCACCACTTTCTTCTCTCCGTCCATTTCCTCCTCGCTCCTTTTCCCAACACCTCTCCCTTTCCTCTCACAACCTATCTCCCTCATCCCTCTCCCTCCTTCCTTCCTCCCTCCCCCTCTCTCTCTCCTACTTATTCCCGTCCTCGTCTCTCTCCTTCCTCCCACCTTTTTCCTCTCAGTCACTCAAGTTCTGTCCACTCTCACTCCCCTCCCTCTTTCCTTCCTTCCTTCTTTCCCTCCCCCGTCTACTTTCCATACTTCCATGCCATTCCCCCCATACTCTCACACAACTTTCCTTCCCCATTACTCCCTCTTACATGCTCCTCTTGTTTCTGTTTATCGTTCCTCCATCTCCCCTCTTCCTCACTAGTCTCTCCCTCTGTCTACATTCAGTCTTGCTCCTATACCTTTAGTCTCTCTCTCTCTCTCTCCATTTCAAACACTCCCTCCCACATTCTCATTACCAGCACCATCCTTTCTCCTACTCAAGTATATTGTTACCATCCTCCCCACACACACTGCCTCCCTCTCTCTCTCTCTCTTTTGCCTCACTTGCTTCTCTGTCTGCCTATCGTCCTCTCTCCTGCCTGCCTATCCTCCTCTTCCCTATTTCTCTGAATTTTCCTCACTTCTCTTCGCTTTTCTTTCTACCTCCCTCACTCCCTACCCCTCCCGCCATCCTGCCCACCCTTCCTCTCACTCTGCCCACCCTTCCATCTCCTTTAACATCTGCCTGCCAACCTTCCTCCTCCCCTATCCCCTGCTAACCCTCTTCTATCCATCCCTCTTTCCCATCATCCTGTTTATTTTCCTCCCCCCCCCCTACTTCCCCTGTGTCTTTTCCCAGTCTGCGTTTCTACATTCATCTCCTTAACACGTATCTACTGGATCTTATTCCCCCATCCTTTTTTTACTCTATTCATGCCTATCAGCCTGTCTCCATCCTTCCTACCCCCTTCACTCCTACATACATCTCTCTTCCTGCTCTCCATTTCTCCTTCGCCTTTTCTTTGCTTGTCTGCATACTTCTTCATTCTGACCTCCTTTCTTTCTGCCTACTTTTTGTATACATCTCTCTTCCTGCTCTCCATTTCTCCTTCCGCCTTTTCTTTGCTTGTCTGCATACTTCTTCATTCTGACCTCCTTTCTTTCTGCCTACTTTTTGTAAAAATTCCTCTTGTCTATTAGTCAACCTCTCTCCAGCATATCTCTTTATATCCAGCCTATGTACTTGCTTGTCTGTCTTCGCTTTCCTATCTACCTCATTGCCTCTCACCTATTTGCTTGCCTCCCACCTGTCTTTTATTTGCCTATCTTTATATCGGCCTGTCTGTTCCCTTATAATCTGCCTCCCTCCTGTTTAACCAAATTTTGGCGCCTGGTGGTTTAATGGGTAATTATTGCGCTCCAATCGGACTGAGCCGGTGAAGTTTAATATCTAAGGGGTGGTTGGGGTTGCCTGCTCACGTAATGCCACATAGGGATGAGTGAGGCTGGTCACTTTCATCTTAAATGTCGGGACCGACTGCCTAGCCCGGGGCTCCTACGAGTAACGTAGGATTGGATGATGGATGGATGGATTTTAGCCTACCTCCCTCTCTCCTGCCTGCCTGCACATCTCTCTACCTCCTCTCTCTGATCTCCCATCTTATAGCCTGCCCACCTCCCACCTTTTTACCTGTTTGTCTTCCTCCCTCCCTCCCTCTTACCTTCTAACTTATAGCCAACCTGCTCCCTTCCTGCCTGCGTACCTCACTCCACTCTACCTGCTTTCCTACCCCCGATCTATCAACCTGCCTCCCTAGTTCCTCTTACCTCACACCTTTTAGCCATGCCTCCCACCTATCAGCCAACCTCCCACCTATTACCCTGCCTCCTACATATTAGCCTGGGTCAGTCTATTATGCTGCTTCCCACTTATAAGTCTCCCTCCCAAGTATAATCCTGCCTCCCACTTATTGAATCCCCTCTCACTTATCAGTCTGCCTTCCACTTATTAGCCTGTTTCCCACATATTAACTTGCCTCCCACCTACAGTATTAGCCTGCCTCCCACCTATCGGCCTGCCTTCCACTTATTAGCCTGCCTCTCTCCTCCCTACCAGCCTGCATGTCTCCCCCATGCTGCTAGCCTGATTCCCTTCTACCTTTTTAGCTTCCTATGCCTGCCTGCCTCCCTCCCCTTTGCCTGCCTGCTTGTCTCCCCCATGCTGCCAGCCTGCTTCCCTTCTGTCTCTTTACCTCCCTATGCCTGCCTGCCTCCCTTCCCTTTGCCTTCCTGCTTCCCCTTGCCTATCCGTTTGCCTCTCTCCTGCCTGTTTGCCTGCCTGCCTGCCTCCCGCTTGTCCTCTCCTGCCTGCCTGCCTGCCTGCCTGCCTGCCTTCCCCTGCCTGCCTCAGTCCCTCAGCACGCACAATTTCCCCCTTTATCCCGCCGGTGCCGCAGAAATACTAGTTGTTTGTGGGGTCGTTGTCAGACACCATTTTTCACCTTCCCTCCCTCCCTCCCTTTCTCTCTCTCTCTCTCTCTCTCTCTCTCTCTCTCCATTTTCCATCATCTTTTCCCTCTCCTTTTTCTTGTTCTTGTTCTGCTTTCTCTTCGCCTTCTTTTTCCTCCTCCTCCTCCTCCTCTTTTTCTTCCTCCTGCTCCTCTTTTTCTTCGTCTTCTTGTTTCCCCATTTTCCTTCAGTCTCCTTTTTCCCTTCATTTTCTCCTGTTCTTCCATGCTTCTTTTCTTCCTCGTCATAACCATCTGCTCTCCTTCCTTTCCTTCCCTATTCTCCTAGCCTTCTTTTCTTTCTCCCGCCCTCACTTCCCTTTTCCCTCTCCATATGTCCTTCATTTTCTCTCCCTTCCTGTTCTTGTTTTTCTCTCCCTCCATTTTCTACTTCTCCCATTTTCTTTCTTTCTTTCTTCCCCTCCCTCCTTCATCCCCCTCCTCTCTCTCTCTCAGGTCTTTGTGTTCTGTTCCTCCCCAAACACTTGTGTCCCTCCATGACTCGTTCTTCTCTCTCTTTCTGCCTTTCTCTCCTTCCTTCTCTCCTTTCCCCCTCTCTCTCTCTGGTCTTTGTATTTTCTCCGCCCCATTTCTTCTCTCCTTTCCTCTCTCTTTCCCTCTCTCCCTTTCTCTCTCACGTCTTTCTGTTCTCTCCCTCCCTGTTCTTCTCTCCCTTCCTCCCTACCTCCCCTCCTTTCTCTCTCTCTCTTTCTGTGTGTGTGTGTGTGTGTGTGTGTGTGTGTGTGTGTGTGTGTGTGTGTGTGTGTGTGTGTGTGTGTGTGTGTGTGTGTGTGTGTGTGTGTGTGCGCTCTCCCTCTCTGATCATTTCTCTTTACCTGTACTTTCTTCTCCTTCCTTGTCACTTTTTATGAGTACCCCCCTTCTTTCCAACCCTTTCTTCTTCCTCATCTCCCTGCCCCTCTTCTCTCATTTCTCCCTCTTGCTTTACTTCTCCCTTCTCTCTCTCTCTCTTCTCGTCTCATTTCCTCGCTGTTCTGTCCTCATAACTCTTCATCCTTTCCATTCTGTCTTGCTGTTCTTCCATTTATCATTTTTTCTGCTTCTTTATCGTGCTTGCTTCATTTTCTTCTTTCGTTTTACATCTCCCTCTCCTTCCTTCCTCCCTCCCACCCTCCCTCCAAATCTTTCTTCCTCCTCCCTCTCTGTCTGTCCGTCTGTCTGTCTCTGTCTGTCTGTCTGTCTCTCTCTCTCTCTCATCGCTTTAAATTCGTCTATCTCCTCACACTTTTATCTGCGTCATTTCCCTCATTTTCCACGTCTCCATTCTTCCACTTTTTCTTTCTCATTATCCCCCTCCCCCTTAACCTCTCAACCCCTTCAGCCCCATGACGTACTTTTATATTCCATTCTTCCCACCACCAGACGATTTTATTCAGCTCTGGAGAGACCGTTTTCGAAGTGGAGGGGTTTGTTGTAGCCTTAATCAACCCCTCCACTACTGCAGGTCTGTCTTAAGTAGCATTTAATCGTCTGCTGGGAGCGAGAACAGAAGGCAATACATCGACAGACTGAAGGGGTTAAACTCATTCTTTTTTTTTTCCCCTCCTCGTTCACCCTCTCTCTCTCTCTCTCTCTCTCTGCCTTTCCGCATTACTTCTTTATGCTTGTTTCTCATGTTTCTTCCCCTGTCTTAGTGCATATTTCTCACATCTACTCTCCACATCTCAGAGTGTCGATAGTCTAATTTACCACCCTGTTATTCGCCTTCTTATCCCTGTGGTCGTTAGTTCATCAGTTCATCCATTTATTTACCGACCTGTTAATTAATATAACCCTTTTATTCAGAGAGAAACTTTTATACTTCATTCTTGCTGCCTCCTTACGATTGTACTGTACACAGCTTGGAAGAGACAAATCTAAGTGAAATCAGACACACTCTCTGTTTACTTCTTTACTCCCACGACTTACTTTCCATGTTTTTCTTCCTTGTTTTTGACGATTTTACTCAGCTTAGGAGAAACTTTCAAAAATGGACAGGTTAAATTCGGCCTTCACTGACCGTTTCATATCCTGCCCTGCTCCCCCTCCCGGTATGAATAAAATCGTCGGAAGGCAACAAGAATAAGATACAAGCAGCCGGATTCAAGAGGTTACCCTACTCAACAATGCAGTAACCTTTTTCTCCCATTCTTAGGTACCGCAAGGCGATTCTATTAATCTTAGAGGACATTCCTCAGCCTGAAGGGGTTTATCACACAATGTCATTCATCTGTTCATCAAACAGTTACAATACCCAGCTACCCATTAGTTATTCATTACACCATTCATATATCCAGTTATCCTATTGCTACCCATTCATTCACTATTAAACATTTCGTATACCCAGCTATCCATTTGTTATTCATTTATTCGTTGGCAGACTATTCGTATAACCAACTATCCATTTGCTATTCATCAGTTCAACATCACACTATATGCATAACTACCTATCTGTTGGCAATTTTTTCTTTTCTTAAAATAATTCGCATAACTAACTATTTATTTGCCATCCATCTGCTCACTGGCAAATCGTTCAAATAAATATCATCAGTCCACTTTAACCTGACCTAAAACTGCAATCTCTCCATCCTGAAAGTTGAGCTGCACCAAGAGAGTAACACGAGTGCTTTGGGAAGGAAGTAGAGCCGTAACACTACTTTTTCTGACACTGAGATTCGGGAAATAAGCTTCGATAGGACGAGAATCTTCACCAAGTTAATGTGAATGAACTACAGCAATCCATCCATTTTAACCTACCAACGCAAAACCACACAGAAATCTGTCCAAACATCCACCGAACTATCTAGTTTTCCATCCATTCAAACCCGTACATCCGACCATCCATCTATCTGCTATGTCAATATTCCATCCATCCATCCACCTACCTGCCTCCATCCATCCATCCATCTACCTGCCTCCCTACCTGTCAATCAACCGTATCAATCACTCAGTATTAGCCTTCTCCATAATTCATCACCTTTACCACTCCTTCCCCTCTTGTCTCGTCTCCACAGAACGTCTTTCCCTCTTCTCCCTACCTTTGTTCTCTTACGTTTTCTCTCCGCAGCCATAATTCTTCTCATATATGGTCCCTTTTCTCATAACCTGATTTCTTCTTCTTTGGTCTTCGTGCACCTTCCAACTCCGTTTAATTTGCGGAAAACCTTTTTTATTTTCATCTTTCTTGTGATTTCTTACATTACTGGCTGATTCTCCTCAAATCTCCTTCCTTGCTCTCTTGTCAGCTATTATGCCAAATACGTGACAAATTTCTTGTTCATAGATCACGGAGGAAAAAACTTCTCTGATCCGGAAACACACACACACACAAACACACACACACACACACACACACACACACACACACACACACAGGACCATATAAGATCAAACTCGGTAGTTGACTTCCGATACCCCCGGTCCTCACTCTTTCCACCCTATCCTTTAATTCTTCTCATATTTCTTTTCTTTCATGTTTTCCACCCTCATGCTCTTCTTTCATCAAAAACTAATTAGTGGCGGTTTTCTCCTTCCTTTCACTCTTTCTTATATTTTCTTGTTCATCTCTTCCATTTTATCAACTTATTAATCCCTCTCCCATCCCTCTTAAACCTGACAGTTTCGGCCGGTTTATCCTCCTACTTCCAGTCCCCCCTCTCTCTAAAACTGCTAATTTCTGCCTCCGTCACCCTCAGCAGCAGCCCTAGCGATGACATGGCACCTCGGCTAAGAAAGGGACGCCTATCTCTTCGTTCCACTCTTTCTCCCGCCCGTTTCTTTTACTCTCTCTCTCTTGTTTATATCTACAAACCCATATACTGGTGCTGGGGAGAAACGCCCTCATGCGGTAGTAAAGATAGGACTGGCCAGCTCTGTCGTCCAGTTATACACACGTCCCTTAGACACCACCCTATCCCCGAAAATAGGCATGGCGGACTGCAGGAGAGGGGTGAGTTCACTTTGTATTCCACCGAGTTCACGTTGCAGATGAACCTGGGGCTATTACTACCACTACCACTACCATCACCACCACCACCAACACCACCACCGCTACTACTGCTACTACTAATACTATTTCTATTACTACTAGTAGTAGTAGCAGTACTGCTACAAGTACTACTACTACCACTATCTTATCTGCTCATTTTCTCTTTACTTCTCCCATTCCAATCCCCTCCCCCCCTCTCTCTCTAAAACCTGCTAATTCCTGCTCGCGTCACCCTCAGCCGTAGTGATGACGAGGCGCCCTGGCTGAGAAAGGGACGCCGCCTCCCTCCTCCACTCTTTCATTTTTAGATTTTCACCTTTTTTTAAAGGATTTTTCTCGCAGGGTCTTGAATTTCCCATTATTCTTCGCGCGATACTTGAGTGCCCCTCTGGTTTTCGGCCCGACGTGTGTATTTTCTTAAGGATTTTTGGTTCATTTAATTCATTCAACTCGAGGACGTTAAGTGTATTTTATTTCATTTTCCTCATACGAATACTTTTTTTTTTTTTTGCAATTAAGGAGGGATTTTTGGAAACACAGTAGTTAAATAAAGCATTATAATCCAATGAAGTGTGAATCGTCTGAGGCAAGAAAGAATATATTTAGATGTAGAATCATCCTTGTGAAGGGGTACTTGCTGTTTTTCTTTTTTTTTAATGGTCACTATTTCTCTTCAGATATGATTGCTGTAATTCTTCATAACTTATAATTTTCGTGGTGCGTTTTCTCACATTCTTAACCTTTCTATTTTCTATCTATCTATCTATATATATGTATGTATTTATATTTACATAATGTCTACAGTATATAGATATCTTTCTATCTATATAATCTATCTGTCTATCTATCTATCTACTGTATATAATGTGTGTGTGTGTGTGTGTGTGTGTGTGTGTGTGTGTTTGTAATTACCTGCACCAACGAAGTTGGAGGAGGTTATGCATTCACCTATTTGTCTGTTTGTTTGTTTGTCCACACGATACCTCCGAAAGCTTTCAATGAATTTCAACATAATTTTGGGGAAGGGCAGACTATGGGCCAAGAAAGAATTGATTAAATTTTGGGGCGGATCCGGATCCTATGTATCCAGCACAATATCTTCAAAAGTTCTCAGTGAATTTATCAATAAAATTTTGTGGAACAGTGGGCCATGGGTCAAGGAACAGTTGATACGATGTCGGGACGGATCCGAATCCCATATATTCCACACAATATCTCCATGGATCCGGATCCGGATCCTTTTTAACGGCAATGGTATTGGCGAAGGTATGAGAGAACTGAGTACTTTCTAATTCAGTACTTGTACTGTATTAACATGTGTGTTATTTTAGTTGGGAGAGAGGAAGGAAGGTGGACTCATCTCTTACATTCACTGATCATTGCACGTATAAAACATTGCCCTTTCCTCTCATCTTTATTTCATTTTCTCCACTTTCATTTTCTATTTTATCCAAAACCAATTACCTTCGACGTTCTTCTCTCCCAGTTTCTCGCTCCGTCGTCGTCGTCGTCGTCCAAAATTCCATTCACTTCTTTCTGAATACATCAGTCCGATGAGGATAATTTTTATTTTTGCTAACTGCAGATGATTTTTATTTTACTTATGATGGACTTTGCGAACTGGAGGGGTTGAACTACGGCTTTTATGAATCCCTTCACTACTATGGTGCTCTCACTGAATATAATTGTCCACAGAAGTGACAAGAAAATAACGTCCTCGGGCTAAAGTTGTTAAAAATTCAGTCACTTCCTCACAAAACTTTCCTCAGTGATCACATCAATCATGTAATCCAAATTTAAACCCCTACAGCTAGACGACATTTCCTTTTTACTATTATAAGCTGGCTAATGACTAACGATGTTATTCAGCTTGAGAGAAACCTTCCGGGATGAAGGGCTTCAAAAGAATATCCATAACAAAGACCATCTTAACCAAACAATCGGTAACATTCGCCACTGTCAGCGATCCCAAAGGCGCCATTATTGTGATCGAGTCGTTTTATAAGTATGTATGTAATCAAAATATTATTGTCTAATCCAACTGCGATCAAAACTGGTACGTACATGTATTATGCAAAGGTCTGGGAACAAGTGATTCGATTTTGGTGCAGGTTAGCCAAAAGTCAAAGATCATGGGTTATGGCTAAAGTTCAGGATACTAGGTTATCTCGTGAATGCCTAATGCAAAGTGGAATTTTGATAAAACTTGGCACATATACTGTGTGTGGGTCTGGGAAGAAGTGACACCCTTTTGGTGCAACTGAATCAAAGGTCAAGGTCCCGGGCCAAGGTCAGAGTTCAGGCGGGGCGTCGCTGTGCTCACCCTCTTTAATTCTCTTTATGTTCGTAGCAATGTGATCCAGACAGTTATTAACAATGAGATACCACAGTGGTCTACTGCCCATTTTTAACAACTATCTCACCCGACCTATCACCATCTCACGAAACTCATGGAGCCCCTTAACATCCTTCTCTTATCTATAACTGTCCCTCACTCCCAGCTTCATCAAATTTCACTCGCCACTTTATCAACTCTAATTGGCCATTTCATCAACTCACTCTCCATTTCATCAACTCTCACTCTCGATTCCATCAACTCACACTCATTTCATCAACTCTCCCCCGTCATTTCAATTCTCACTCGCCACTTTATCGCCCCTCACTCGCTGCAGGCCTCCCCCTCCCTACCCCTTCCCTGCCTCCCTTTCCTGCCCGTCCAATTAGTGTCATAATCCCAACAGAGACACACCAGCGTCGCCCACAGCCCGGCTTAACCAAGTGCTGAGGAGAGACACGAAAAAAAAGGGAAAATGTGTTATGATTAAAAAGGAGAAAAAATTACAAGATTTATATATCTACATTTCAGTTACGTTTTATTTCACAGTTTCCGGAATGTCGTTGTAAGGATTTATACATCAATATTTTTCTTACGCGCGCTCACACACACACACACACACACACACACACACACACACACACACACACACACACACACACACACAGTGGCTGAGTCAGGTAAGCTAGTGATAGACTGATAGACATTTTGGCTGCACAGTCATCCAACTCGTAGTCATTCACCTCCAACCACTCAGTTTGGTGAACTTGTATTTCAGATGATGCACAGACATACATGTAGACAACACAGACTAACAGACAATTAGATTCTATTTTTATCCAACTTGTACAAACACTCACCTCAACTTCCTCAATCAGTTAGTATTTAAGTTGTGGCTAAGACAAGGATAACACATACACTTTGTTCCGAATCGATGCAACTTGCAGACGCAGTGGGAGTATACCTGAAGACCTGTAATCCTAAACTGGGTCAGGTCACTCGCGAAACACACATGACCTTACTCAGCTTTAGATTTTCAGTGACAGTATCGGCTTTGAGTTAGGTGGGTCCCGATACAAAACAGGTACTGAAGGTGGAGGAAGAAAAGGAAGAGTAATGGCACTAGGGAGAAAAAGAGAGCGCAGGGAAAGAGATGAGAGGAAAAAGAAATGGGTGCGGAATGTGTAGGGAGGGAAGAGGAGAATAAAGGATGAGAAAGAGAGAGAGAGAGAGAGAGAGAGAGAGAGAGAGAGAGAGAAGACAAAAACAAAATGGGTACGGTATCTGTATGGAGGAACGGGAGTATAAAGAGGCTGGGAGGAAAGGAGGAGAGAGAGAGAGAGAGAGAGAGAGAGAGAGGAAGTCATATAGCCTACTTATATACAACTCTTTTGTAATCATAAAATGGACAGAGAAGTCGTGTCGTATGGCCTATTATTCTCGTGTCCCTCACAATACAACTGTACGACGACGACGCCGCCGACGACGACAATAATGATGATGATGATGATGATGATGAACAAGATGCAGACCTTTGTGCATTATATACGTCGTGGAGAAAACACACTGAAGGATGTACCCATATAAAACTCTACGCCTTTACCTCTCCACATTTCACTTACCTCGTCGATGGCACAGGGGATGGCGCTTGAGTGAGTCCACGATACAGTGAAACTGAAAAAAAAAAAATGTATCCAGTGAAGCATCAGCAGGATATAGTAAAAACTTTACGTATTCAAAGAAAGAAATAATTATCCTCGGACTGAAGCTGTATTTACTTCAATATGTGGGTAGGACTTATTCTTTCATCAGAGAAATTAATGGCGTTGTGAAATAAAGATCCAGGCATGTATTTATTCAGCCAAACCGAAACAGGTACTTAAGAATACGATATAGAATAGAAAATATAGTGGAGAGGCCAAACAACAGAGAGGGAGGAGGAGGAGAACTGGAAAATAAGGTGAAGATGAATTTGATAATGGTGATAAGAGGGGAATTCAGTTGAAAAGGAATAAAAATAAGACGGGGAGGAAGACGAGAGGAGGAGGAGGAGAAGGAGGAAGGGTAAACATGTTTGTGGTAGTGATGTGGGAGGGCCCTCTTTAGGTGGGACTGGGAGAAAAGGGAGATGAGGCAATGATGATGGAAGGAAGAGGAAAACAGAAAAGAAGGGGAAAAAAGGAAAGAGAGAGAAAATGACAAAATATAAAGAGAAGAAGTAGAGATAAGAAGTAAGAAGTAAGAAATAAAAAACTTCAAGTACAAATGTGTAAATTAGAAATATGAAGGATAGTTAAATAAGAAAATGGAGAAATTCAAGAGGAATAAAAAAACGATAAGACGACTGGAAAGAGAAGGAAAAGTAAAAAGGGAAAAGGAAAAATGGAGATCAGGAAATGAGGGTAGCGAGAAGAGAACAGAGAAGAAAGTGACGGAAAGAATTGAGAGAGGATGTAAGAAAATGCAAATGATTAGAAACACGAAGGACAGTGAAATAAAGAAGGGATGCTACGAAGAAGTATAAGATGATAAGTAGGAGGTAGAAAAACAAGAAATAGGGAATATATATAAAGGAAGGAAAAGGAAGAAAGCAGGAACTAAGAGGAGACGATGAGGAAGATATTAAAGGAAGAGACAGATGTAAAATAAAGGATGGAAGAGTATGAAAGGTACGAATGCAAGAGTGATAATTGATGCAATGGCAATACCTACGAGAGAACATGTCCTTTCACTCGCTAGTTAAAGTTATATACTCCCTCTCTCACTCTCTCTCTCTACCTGTCCTTTCACTAATTACCTGCCTGCTTACCGTCGTCCACCTGGGCACGTGAGTTAATTAGCAGTGACCACCTGAATTAATGACCTCCCCGTTTCCAGCACCCCAGGCGACAAGGGAGATGGAGGAGGGTGGCATGAGGGAATGGAGAGAAGGTGGGAGGAAAGAGAGGGCATTGGAGGAAAGAAGGAGTGGGTAAAGAAAGGAAAGATGGAGGGAGGAAAGGGACTGGTGAGAAGGAGGGGGTGGGGGAGAGGACACTGGAGGCAAGAAGTGAGCTGAGGAAGGAAAGTGGAAGTAGGGAGAGGGAATGCTGGAGAAGTAATATTGGAGGGAAGGAGGGAGGGAGGAGAGGAAGATGGAGGGAACGTTGGGGGAATAAGTGATGGAGGAAAACGAAAAATGAGGGACTGTTGAGGGGAAGGAATAGGAGGCATTGGCGGGAAAAAGACTAAAAGAGGAAGTACACTTTGGACAATGGAAGGGAGAAGAGAGAAAGGATAGGAATGAGGGAGGGGATACTAGAAGAGAGGAGGAAGGGACAGAAGGGCAGATGGGAGGGAGGATTGGAAAGAAAGGAGGTCTGAGGGAAGAAAGGAATGCTGGATGGAAGGGAGTGGGCAATGGGGGAAAAGAGGGAGAGAAAGAGAGCGCGAGTAATTAAGGGATGTTCGGCAGGCAGGACTTGTTGAGAAAATGAGTGTTGGAGAAAATTATTGTGTGCAAGAGACGAGGTCACCCATATTATTATGATAACAAAAGTAAGCAGGGTAAACTGTACTCTTGCACATTTAAGCAACCTCGGAAAATCGGTTCAGAAAATAATAACGGAACACCCTTAATATTCCGCTCCATCGCCTCTGATAAAGTATACGCTCTGGTTTAAAATGTCTCCAGTTCTCTTCTTCACTTTCTAGCTCAAGTGTCCTATATTTGTTCGCAGGATGTAGATCATCTATTCCAGAATGTGTATAACACTGTACACAGCTATATCATCCTGAACCTCCTGACGAGTAAAGGTGGGTTAGGGTGGTAAATATATACAGCCATGGAGTGGACACCTATAAATCAGACTCAACAAAATCAGTAATAATTATAAATTGTTCATTTACAGTGTTCCAATGTGTAATGTGTAACAGGAGTCTGCCATGTTAATCGTTTTGTCTACTACGTTATTTCCGAATTTGTTTTATCATGGTTGGTTTGCTGATGTCCATTCAAACGACTAGATAAATCTTACTCTGATGTCCACTTTTGGCGTCAACTGATGTTGCTATGTTCTTTGTGCAAATGTATATCTATTTATCTATCTGTCTATGTATATACCTAACTATTATCTACTGTATCTGTCTATCTATCTATGTATATACCTATCTATTATCTACTGTATCTATCTATCTATCTATCTACCTATCTATCTATATCTATATCTATTTATCTATCTATATCTATCTGTGTGTGTGTGTGTGTGTGTGTGTACCATGTGCGCGCGTGCGTGCGTGACTAAAGTGTCTATATCAGTATGTGTCAGAAGTACACACAGACAGCCGGCGCGTATGTAGTGGATTAAACCGTATTATAAAAGATAAATCCTAATGAAGTGCAGCTACAGCGCGATACTGGACACCTCGTTATTGCAGAATGTGAGAGGCAGTCAGGGGGCAAGGGGGGGCTGAAAGTTGATGGTGGGGGCAAGGGGGGCAGAATGATGTGATGGGTGGGGATATAAGAGATGGGAGGGAGGGCATGGAAGAGGACGAAAGAAAAGGAAGAAATGCAAAGGAAGGAAAGGAAGGGAATGAAGAATATAACAGAATGCAAGATGTACAAGGAAGGGGAAGACAAACGAAGTTCGTGTATATATATATATATATATATATATATATATATATATATATATATATATATATATATATATATATCTATATATCTATAAGCCCGTCTTCGAATTTGTATCTCTGTAATTTTGATGAGCGCGAGGAGTGGAAAATGAGAGGTGAGCTGAAGTGTGGTGGGGGGTTCAGCTTGGGGAAGAAGAGAGAGGAGGTGGAAGAGAAAGACATGATGAAGAAAAGGATGCAGTTTAGGTAGGAATGAAGAAAAAAAAAAGAATGGGAAGAAAGTGTTGGCTCTGAAGGGTGGTGTAGTAAAAGATGGAAAAGAAAGAGGGAGAGAGAAAGCTGGATCGAAAGGGGAGGGAAAAGGGGTAAATGCAGGTGGGGAAGAGTGAAAGATGGATGGGAAGAGAAAGCTGGGTAGGAGGATGGAGGGGAATGCGACTAAAATAGGAAAGAAAGGGAGAGAGTGGGGGAAAAACGTAGCTGAAGTAAAAAGCAGAGAGAGAGGGGAAGACAAAGCTCAGGCTGAGGGGTGGAGGATATGGCTCTGGCAGGAAAGAGGGAACTGGGGGAGAGAAAAAGAGAGATCTGGGACGAGGGATGTGAGAGATGCGGCTTGTGGAGAAAAGAGGGGGTAGAGAAGAGAAAACTGGGATGGAGAGAGGACTTGCTGGTTAGGCAGGATAGGGACAGAAAGAAGTCCGGGAAGAGAGAGCTAACATGAGAGAAAAAGCAACTCAAGGAGAGGTAAGACGATAGGAAAATGAGAAGGATGAAGAGATGAAAAAATGGGGATGGAGAAAGGAAAGGAGAGGGATGAAGAGTAGCAAGGAGACTGATGGAGAGAAGAAATGAGATGATATAGGATGGGAGGGAAAGGAAGGAGGATATAGAAGGAGGGAATGGGAGGTGTGGGAAAAAGGCATTAGATGGAGGGACGGATGGAAGGCGTCAGAGGAAAGAAAGGGGGAGGATATTAACAGGGACGGGCGAGAAGGGAAAGGCATTTGGGGAAAGGGAGAAAGGAAAGGAGACAGGGACAAAGGGAGAAAGGAAAGGAGACAGGGATAAAGGGGAGGGAAGGAGAGGGGAAGGTGTTAATGAATGGAGGGGAGGGGAGGAGAGAGAGGACAGGAGGAGAGGAGAGGAGAGGAGGGGAAGGGAGGGGAGGGAAGGGAGGTTAGTGAAGGTGAAGGAAGCTGAGAGGAGGTGAGGGGAGGGTAAGGAAGGGAAGGGTAGAAAAGGGAAGAATTGAGGGGAGGGAACGGGAAGAAAGGGTAGAAGAAGGGAGAGGTGAGGGGAGGTGAGCGGAAGGGAAGTAAGTGAAGGCCAGTGGAGGGTAAGAGAGGAAGGTGCTAGGGAGAGGAGGGGGAGGGTGTTAGGAAGGGCTAGGAGAGGGGAGGGGAGGGTAAGGGAGGGGGAGAGGAGCGTGAGAGGAGGGGAGTGGAGTGGGGGAGGGAAGTATCAGACGGACAATAATAACAGGACACCCGGACACAGCACATCACCGCCTCTCATATTAACGCCGCTCCTATGAATATTAATCAGCAACACCCCCCCCCCCCGACAGCAGGAGTATTATTATCATCATTTTTCGCATACACTCTCTCTCTCTCTCTCTCTCTGCCTACCTAATTAACTATCTCGCTTTCATTTCTACAATTCTCCTGTTTTGTTTGTTCTTTTCTCCTTCTTCCTTTCATCTCTACCCTTTCCCTTCCCTTTTTATCTCCCGTCCTCCCTGTCCCTTTCCCGTTTATCTATCCTTCTTCTCTCCTTCCTTTCCTCAGTCTCTCTCTCCTCTCCTCCTCCTCTTCCTTCAGTCTCTCCTTTCTCTCCTCTTTCCATTCCTCCCTCCCTCAGCCTCTCGCTCTTCATCTCCTTCCCTCCATCTCATTCTCCTCCCTTTCAACAAAAAAGTACATACGCCCAACAATTTAAACTAATATCCAGTACACACATTTAATTTATGATTTTTTCCACGCCCATTTTTGAACACATTTTAAAAAGTTGCTGCTACAAAAAAAAAAAAAAAAAGAGTTCGCTAAATTCAGCCTTCGTTACGTTATATAGAATTATGCATGCAAATTTTTTTTCAGGAGCTCACACATATTTCAAATGTTCGACTTTTGACGGAGCGAAATTGTTGATATTGGAGGGACACGGTTAATATTGGAGTAAATGGGGACAAAAAATGTAGCTGTAATTTTCACGATAGCGAAGGATATCAGTATACATGGTGGTCCACATAAAACGCTTCTCTTCCATTCCGCCAGGCGATTTCTCGTGTGTTTTTGGGAACGGTTCAGTTGGAATTATGAATGTCTACCCTGCTTCGCTTATTTATTTCTAACTCACGCTGCCAAACCCAAGCCCATAGCAGCAGACTGAGCCATCACGCAACACATAATATACCGTCATGTGAATTTCTGGTGGAGTACCATCTACAGCACGTACCGCCTTGTATGTATGCAGGCTAACTGGGAAATGCGGGCAGCGGTTTGGATTGTACGTATTTTCAAGTTTACGCTGGGATTGGTTTCTTTATTCTTGCTACCTACAGACGATTTTATTCAGCTACTGAGAGACTTTATGAACTGGAGGGGTTAAATACAGCCTTCATAAATCTCATCACTTCAAGAGGTCCTTCCTAACTTGCGGTAACGTCTTCAGTCCCGTTACGTATATTATCAGTTACTGATTCATCTCTAGACGATTTTATTCGGCTTCGGAGAGACCTCTTGCGGTGGAGAGGTAAACGAGAGCTATGTATAACCCCTTCGGTTCGAAAAGCCTCCCCTTAGCTGAATAAAATCGTCTGGAAATAAAAATAAAATACTGGTCACCTGGTTGAGGGGGTTAAATCACCTAATTGGCAACTTTGCCGAGCTGATGGGGTTGAACCACGAAGAGGAGAGCAAGCTTCCTGTATTTGCCAATGGACTAAAATTTCTAACGTGAGTGAAGTGGGGCGTGTTCGGCTTCTCTGTAATCTTACTGACTGCACAGTGTAATGTGGGATGCAGGCTGATAGGCTTCAGTGACCAAAGGCGTTCCACTGATTTCCATCAAAAAGTATGGGCTTGCTTTCCTCTTTGCAATAGAAGGCTTGACCCTTTCACTCCAACGAGGTTTTTACTACATTCCTGCTATTTTCAGACAGTTCTTTTCAGCTTTGGCGGGATTTCTGTAACTGTTGGAGAAAGATTTTGCCTTTGTTTACTCCTACACTACACGAGGCATCCCCTGGACAGAATATAATCATCTGGAAAGAGCAAGAATAAAATATAGCGTCATCGGACGGAAGAGGCTAAGCATACCGTTGGGATGTGACTGGATCCTTTGTTTATTGTTTTTTTTTTCTTTTTGTTTGGTAGGTCCCCAGCTCTACTTCCTTGTTACTGTTTCTGGATCGCTCCCAATTTATGTTATTAGTGGGAAAGAATGATTTGATAATGATGATAATGACGATTCTCCTGCCTCTTCATTTCCCATGGATTTCGTTTCGATCACTTTTTGTCTTGCTCTTATCTTCGTATTTTTCACCTTATCTATTTACATTTCACATTTTCTTGCTTATTTTTGCCTATTTATCACCAGCTCTGTCCTTTCATTTTCTATTTTGTTTCTCTTCAGTGTCCTTCTTCGTTTCTTCCTTTGTCTCTTCCCTTTCCCTTCCTTTCTCATATTCTATCATTTACTTTCTCGTATGTTCACTCTCTGCCTATCTTCCCGTGGTCTCTACTTCTCTCTCATTCTCTCCTTCACTCTTACTGTTATTATCTTCATTATCCTGTCTCCCCTTCTCTCTCTCTCTCTCTCTCTCTCTCTCTCTCTCTCTCTCTCTCTCTCTCTCCCTGCTCGTTTTTCATTCTTCCCACCTTTCTCTCCCCTCCACTTCCCATTCTTTTTCTGCTCATTGTTCTTTTCATTTTACTGTTTCACCCCCCCTCCCCCCCTTTTTCTCTCTCTCTCTCTCTCTCTCCCTATTGCTTTCCCTGCTCATCCTCATTTTTTCCAGTTCTTCCATCCTCTTCTTCTTCCTCTTCCTCCCTTCCCCTTTCCCCCCGCCCGAGCTACACCCCACATTAGTTATGTATTCATGGTGCTCTAAATACCCGCTCTATTAACATTTTTAAAGCAGAGTCATCCACAGCAAGCTCTACCACACCAAGCTCTCTCTCTCTCTCTCTCTCAGCCACAGTTTGTCTCTCTGTGTGTGAAATCACTTCTGTGTGGTGTGGGTGTCTCTGTCAATTTCTGATCATCTGTATTTGTATTTCTAAGGCAGTTAGATTCATCGAGCTCTGCCACTTGTCAGTCTCTTTGTCTGTCTCTCTATCTGTCTGTCTGTCTATATGTCTGTTTCTGTCTATCTGTATGTCTTCCTCTCTGTCTCTGTCTCTCTGTCAGTCTGTCTGTCTATCAATCTGTCTGTCTGTCTGTCTGTCTGTCTCTCTCTCTCGTACAGATTACATATGTACCAGTTTCATGATTTTTTGACTATTCCATTTGTCTATTTGTGCACACACCTTCATGGAATATCTCATATTGAATTCTGCTACATGCCCCTTACTCTGCCTCACTTCTCTATGTCTACTCCACATTTGCATAATATACGGTACGTATGTTTGTGTACTTTTCTTTACACCACAGCCGAGGCTCTCCTACAACTCCCTCCCTCTGCATAACCAGTGTAAATTCTCTTAATGCATCTTTACATTTGCACACATCGACTTATCGGCATCAATACTTTTAGTCACCTCTAGTAAGCTTTGCAATGTGTTCTCACAGCCACCGGTATACATACAACTATTCATATACACTAACATATTTGTCTCTAAAGGATAAAGTAACAGATTAAGTCAATTTTTTGCATGACCATATTATACTGAACTGTATTTGAATATGAGGACATA